>NC_054536.1:285000-307500 GCF_017654505.1 Polyodon spathula | reverse complement strand
CCTGTATTTAATGGTTTACTGTCCTTTTAAGACTTACTTGCGGAAGGAGGTGGCTCCGAGTCCGTCTGTTTCCCAGGATTCCTATCTTCACTGACTGTCAGGACCCAGCAGCCGAGCTGTCAAAACAGAGATGAGCGCTCAATATCACTAGTTACTGTTATTATTTCAGTAACATTGGTAGTAATTGTAAAACAATCCAGAAACACTATGTGTTTTCAATACGGAAACCGCCTTCCCGCAGCTCTTACAATTAATGACCAGTTATACAGTACAGTACTATGAACCGAAGACTAACGAGGTAAGAACATGATTCATCTCTGCTGTCTGAAGAAACGTTCGTGGTGGTCTGCATACAGAAACACTGCAGTGCAATGCAGTTTGTACAGCTCAGGTTAGAAACCCAGTGCCGTCTGTCATAAGTGGCGCTGTTTAGTTATGTAAGGAGATGCGAACACAAGCAGTCCAGGGTTGCGAGTACTCTGCACTCTGACACGCGTTATCTGTATGGGACATTACTTTATCTCTGGTACGACTAGTTCATATTTGTTTACAGTACTAGTGCAAGTTATTTAAGTGGTGTCATTTTCGATATTATCTATGGCGATTTGAATGGACACGATTAAATGTGTTTTACAATTTAAAATTCAACTGCTTGCTAACGTTGCACTAATGCAGTAGCATACATTACATTGCAAGTTAGGTCATTTATCTACAGCCAGTAGGCAAGTCTACTCGTTGTTTTAAAATCCTGCGTCGACGATAATAATAAACGATTGCTAACGAAGGAAACATTCCACATCCTTTATCGTAAGCTGCGGCAATAACTCGTGATGTAAACACCTGCAGTGTGGTGTCAAAACCCAAAGAACAGTGCCTTCCACGAGGAGGTGTTGCACGCTAATTCCGTGCAGCAGCTGCAGGTGCGCATTACAGGGGAAGTGGGCGTACAGCACACCAGGCAGAAGGGAGGCGCCGCTACTCTGTTGCGTGTGTCGCTTCTGCAAATCGGATTGTGTGAACATTTCGTTGAAAGCCCCTACTGAAAATTAGGAAACGAATCACTGCTAATAATTTGAATAGAGACAACGAGTATATATACAGGAAGTACATGAGCTGGACAGAAAATTGAAACGCGCATGTACAGGAGCAAGTTTTTAAACCTCACGTGACTAATTAACCCATTGAGTTCAGAACACAAGCTGTATTTATGTAATTTGGTTCATTAACTTTATACTCAAGTTATCATAACAATGCAGTTAAAGTGAAAAGTAAAATAAAAATGCCAGTGAAAAATGCTCCAAAAATAGCAAAGTATCCTGTCCTGAAATGAGGAGAGTGGCACTTAATGGGTCCTGTACACAAAGCTGCATCTTTCAGTGGAGCTAGCATCAGTTACAGTGCATATATTAACATTGCATATAGTTCTTGATAGAGGGCAAGAGACAACACATTACCAGTGCTTTCCAATGAACAGCACCAGTCTCAACAGTGATCAGTCTTCATGCAGTCATGAAGAACAGGAGCACATTTCTACAGAATAATAACTCATAGAGGAATGACCCTCTACAGATCCAGTGCAATGCATTGTAATGATACAGTACCACTTCAATGAATAATAACTCATAGAGGAATGACCCTGTACAGATCCAGTGCAATGCGTTGTAATGATACAGTACCACTTCAATGAATAATAACTCATAGAGGAATGACCCTGTACAGATCCAGTGCAATGCATTGTAATGATACAGTACCACTTCAATGAATAATAACTCATAGAGGAATGACCCTGTACAGATCCAGTGCAATGCATTGTAATGATACAGTACCACTTCAATGAATAATAACTCATAGAGGAATGACCCTGTACAGATCCAGTGCAATGCATTGTAATGATACAATACCACTTCAATGAATAATAACTCAGAGGAATGACCCTGTACAGATCCAGTGCAATGCATTGTAATGATACAGTACCACTTCAATGAATAATAACTCATAGAGGAATGACCCTGTACAGATCCAGTGCAATGCATTGTAATGATACAGTACCACTTCAATGAATAATAACTCATAGAGGAATGACCCTGTACAGATCCAGTGCAATGCATTGTAATGATACAGTACCACTTCAATGAATAATAACTCATAGAGGAATGACCCTGTACAGATCCAGTGCAATGCATTGTAATGATACAGTACCACTTCAATGAATAATAACTCATAGAGGAATGACCCTGTACAGATCCAGTGCAATGCATTGTAATGATACAGTACCACTTCAATGACTAATAACTCATAGAGGAGTGACCCTCTACATATCCAGTTCAATGCAATGTAATGATACAGTACCACTTCAATGAATAATAACTCATAGAGGAATGACCCTGTACAGATCCAGTGCAATGCATTGTAATGATACAGTACCACTTCAATGAATAATAACTCATAGAGGAATGACCCTGTACAGATCCAGTGCAATGCATTGTAATGATACAGTACCACTTCAATGAATAATAACTCATAGAGGAATGACCCTGTACAGATCCAGTGCAATGCATTGTAATGATACAGTACCACTTCAATGAATAATAACTCATAGAGGAATGACCCTGTACAGATCCAGTGCAATGCATTGTAATGATACAGTACCACTTCAATGAATAATAACTCATAGAGGAATGACCCTGTACAGATCCAGTGCAATGCGTTGTAATGATACAGTACCACTTCAATGAATAATAACTCATAGAGGAATGACCCTGTACAGATCCAGTGCAATGCATTGTAATGATACAATACCACTTCAATGAATAATAACTCATAGAGGAATGACCCTGTACAGATCCAGTGCAATGCATTGTAATGATACAGTACCACTTCAATGAATAATAACTCATAGAGGAATGACCCTGTACAGATCCAGTGCAATGCATTGTAATGATACAGTACCACTTCAATGAATAATAACTCATAGAGGAATGACCCTGTACAGATCCAGTGCAATGCATTGTAATGATACAGTACCACTTCAATGAATAATAACTCATAGAGGAATGACCCTGTACAGATCCAGTGCAATGCATTGTAATGATACAGCACCACTTCAATGAATAATAACTCATAGAGGAATGACCCTGTACAGATCCAGTGCAATGCGTTGTAATGATACAGTACCACTTCAATGAATAATAACTCATAGAGGAATGACCCTGTACAGATCCAGTGCAATGCATTGTAATGATACAGTACCACTTCAATGAATAATAACTCATAGAGGAATGACCTCTAGCAATGCTTTTATCTAAAAATTTTTTTCTCTAAATTTTGTTTAACTTTTTATTATTGTTGTTATTTATTTCACCTTTTTGTCCATTGTAAGCTACTCATTTCAAGCTTTTATCACGATAGACGATACATGTCGTATCGTGTTGTAAAGTATCGAGATGCATCAATACAAGATGAAACGTCTCGCCCCGAAGCTACAGTGCACATTCTAAACAAAGGGCGTTCCAGTTCCCCTCTTATCATGCAGTTACTGCGGCGGCTGGTGTGGATTTCAGTTTCCAACAATTTCCTAATACAAGCTCGCCACCTACCGGGCTTTTAAAACACATTGGATAGGCAGTGACATACCCATCAATGACCCACAGATCCAGTGCAATGCTCGCGCACATACACGCACATACACACACACACACACACACACACACACACACACACACACTTTTTATTACACACACATTTATTTCACCTTTTTGTCCCCCCCCCCACTGGCATACCCCCCCCCACGATACACACACACATCGTGTTGTAAAGTATAGATGCAATACAAGATGAAACGTCTCGCCCCCCCACCCCCCCCGTTCCAGTTCCCCTCTTATCACACACAGTTTCCACAATTTCCTAATACAAGGCCACCAGGGCTTTTAAAACACATTGGATACCCCCCCCCCCCCCCCACACACACACACATTCCTATGTATATCGGCAGTGCAACCTACATCCACCACCCACATGGCGGGTGGGATCCGGGGCAGTGGTGTGTGTAACGGATAGGCCGTGGAACCCCCCCCCCCCCCCCCCCCCCCACACACACACACACATTGGATAGGCAGTGGCATACCCCCCCCCCCCCCCCCCCCACACCACCCCCACCCCCCCCCCCCCCCACCCCCCCCCCCCCCCCCCCCCCCCCCCCCCCCCCCCCCCCCCCCCCCCCCCCCCCCAACCCCCCCCCCCCCCCCCCCCCCCCCCCCCCCCCCCCCCCCCCACCCACCCACACACACCCCCACCACACCACACACACCCATGGGTTGGGTGGGTTGGTGGTGTATGTAGGTTACCTAGTTCGAGACCGTAGGGGGGTGGGGGGGGTTGTGTTTACACCCCCCCCCCCCCCCCACACACCACACCCACACCCCAACACACCCCCCCCCCCCCCCCCCCCCCCCCCCCCCCCCCCCCCACACACACACACACACACACACATTGGATAGGCAGTGGCATACCCCCCCCCCCCCCCCCACACACACACACCCACATTGGATAGGCAGTGGCATACCCCCCCCCCCCATACACACACACATTGGGATAGGCAGTTGTCATACCCCCCCTTCCCCCCCGTATGGGGGGTGGGGTGTGTGTGGTGTGTACACCCACACACGACACACGATAGGCAGTGGCATACCCCCCCCCCCCACACACACACACAAGTGTAACCTATCCGTCACCATATGGGGGGGTGGTGTGTGTGTGTGTGCAACCTATACTCGCCCACCCGTATGGGGGGGGGGGTGTGTGTGTGTGTGTAACCATCCGATCACCGTATGGGGGGGGGGGGGGGTGTGTGTGTAACCTATCCGTTGGGGTACACCTATGATAGTGTGTGGTATCCCTCAACCCCCCCACGGGGGGGGTGGATAGGTAACCTATCCGTCACGTGTGCCATACCCCCCCTCCCCCCACACACACACACACATTGGATCGCTGGTGACATCCCCACACACACTAAGGGGGTTAATTTCAACTCTCTTTTTTGGCAGGGCAACTTCTCAAACTCCATAGAGTTCACGACTGTTTTTTCTATATTTCAATAAATTCAAATAGTCAGGACAGTTGAAGGGAATGTAGTCTGTACTGCAGATGAAAAAGCAGAGGCTGCAGCACAAAGTGGAGCGAGGTAACCAGTGGAGTACCACAGGGATCAGCATTAGGACCGCTGCTCTTCATAATCTATATTAATCACTTAGATTCTGGTATAGTAAGCAAACTTGTTACATTTGCAGACGACACAAAAATAGAAGTAGTGGCAAACACTGTTGCAGCAGCAAAAGTCATTCAAAATGATGTAGACAAGATTCAGAACTGGGCAGACACATGGCAAATGACATTTAATAGAGAAAAGTGTAAGGTACTGCATGCAGGCAATACAAATGTACATTATAAATGTCATATGGAAGATACTGAAATTGAAGAAGGACTCTATGAAAAAGACCTAGGAGTTTATGTTGACTCAGAAATGTCTTCATCTAGACAATGTGCTATAAAAAAGGTGAACAAAATGCTCGGATGTATTGTGAAAAGTGTTGAATTTAAATCAAGGGAAGTAATGTTAAAACTTTACAATGCATTAGTAAGACCTCACCTAGAATACTGTGTTCATTTCTGGACACCTCACTACAAAAAGGATATTGCTCTTCTAGAAAGAGTGCAAAGAAGAGCGACCAGAATTATTCCGGGTTTAAAAGGCATGTCATATGCAGACAGGCTAAAAGAATCGAATCTATTCACTCTTGAACAAAGAAGACTACGCAGCGATCTGATCCAAGCAGTCAAAATTGTAAAAGGTGTTGACAGTGTCTTTTTCGACCTGAAAAAAGAAGGACCAGGGGTTACAAATGGAGATTAGACAATGGGGCATTCAGAACAGAAAATAGGAGGCACTTTTTTACACAGAGAATCGTGAGGGTCTGGAATCAACTCCCCAGTAATGTTGTTGAAGCCGACACCCTGGGATCCTTCAAAAAGCTGCTTGGCTGCTTGATGAGATTCTGGGATCATTAACAATTGGCCTCCTCTTGTTTGCAAGATGTTCTTATGAGTGTCCTGTTTTGAATCTGCAGGATGTGTCTTCATGACGGCCCCAGTGGACCATGTCACTGATCCCGTTTTGAATCTGCAGGATGTGTCTTCATGATGGCCTCAGTGGACCATGTCACTGATCCTGTTTTGAATCTGCAGGATGTGTCTTCATGACGGCCCCAGTGGACCATGCCACTGATCCTGTTTTGAATCTGCAGGATGTGTCTTCATGACGGCCCCAGTGGACCATGTCACTGATCCTGTTTTGAATCTGCAGGATGTGTCTTCATGACGGCCCCAGTGGACCATGTCACTGATCCTGTTTTGAATCTGCAGGTTGTGTCTTCATGATGTCCCCAGTGGACCATGTCACTGATCCTGTTTTGAATCTGCAGGTTGTGTCTTCATGACGGCCCCAGTGGACCATGTCACTGATCCTGTTTTGAATCTGCAGGATGTGTCTTCATGTCGGCCCCAGTGGACCATGTCACTGATCCTGTTTTGAATCTGCAGGATGTGTCTTCATGACGGCCCTAGTGGACCATGTCACTGATCCCGTTTTGAATCTGCAGGTTGTGTCTTCATGATGTCCTCAGTGGACCATGTCACTGATCCTGTTTTGAATCTGCAGGATGTGTCTTCATGACGGCCCCAGTGGACCATGTCACTGATCCTGTTTTGAATCTGCAGGTTGTGTCTTCATGACGGCCCCAGTGGACCATGTCACTGATCCTGTTTGCCTTTGTGGTGCGGGTGAGGGATGGGCTCCCACTCTCAGCCTCCAGAGATTTTGAACACAACAGGGAGTTACAAGAGCGCAAGCAGCAGCTGAAGACTGTATCTAAAGCTTTATCGTTGCTTCCAGAAAGAGGCACGGTGAAAGGGAAGGATCTTAACATATAGTATGTTATTTGCAATTCTGTTATTATTATTATTATTATTATTATTATTATTATTATTATTATTATTAGTCTTTGAACAGGTTTTAAAAGGAATGGATGACTGGGGTGGGTTGGGTTGGTGATGGAGGGCATCAGCAGGTTGGGTTGGCACTCCAGCATCACTGACAACCCTTCCTGAGGGGTCGAGGGCTAGTAGATAAAACGCTGAAGACGGGAGGTGGAGGGGAGTGGTGCTGGCACTCCAGCATCACTGTCAACCCTTCCTGAGGGGTCGAGGGCTAGTAGATAAAACACTGAAGACAGGAGGTGGAGGGGAGTGGTCCTGGCACTCCAGCATCACTGACAACCCTTCCTGAGGGGTCGAGGGCATGTCAATGAAACACTGAAGACGGGAGATGCTCCCCTGTGAAGTGCCCCACCCAGCCTATTCCAGACCGCTGCCATGCTGAGGCACTATGGAGGCTGCAAATAGATTGATCCCTGGAGCCAGCATTACACTTCAGCCCTCAACATCGGGCCAGTAGGAAATCTCCAGTACCTGGAGGAAAGGCGCTGAAGGCTCATATATTACGATGAAGCTACGTCTTGGTTGGTCCCCACCGCTGCTATCATTGTATCTTGGCGAAAGCTGAGTCCAATATTAGCATGAAGTAGAAAACAGCTCCTGTCATGTAATGAAAATCAAATAACGCTTTTGTTTGTGAATGGTGCCACAGTCATCAGGCCACTCCACAATCCAGCTCAGTGGGCAGCTTCTGCTTTAAGCCCTGAACTCAAGGGCAGGGGCTGCTCAGGTCAGGAATGGCATTTGCATTGGAAATGTTGACAAACAGTAATATATCTAGGGAAGACAAATTGTTTAGACTATCATATTGGCAACAAGCAAGCAAATAAAGTGTTTTTTGTTATTACTACAGTAACCTAAATCAGTGGAATTTGTTGTGCTTTGTGTGTTTTTCAGCTTCATCTCCTCAGAGGGTGTTTCCTACATGACAATCTGCTCTAGTAGCTTCACAGCTGCCATGGCTTTTTGCTTCTTGGAGGATCTCAGATGGGAGTTCAGAGCTTCGTATGACAACACCAGCATTGGCTTGGTCTCCAGACCCTATCCATTTCTGGAGTTTGGTTAGTAGAATAAGACAAACTTTAACATATGAGCAGCTGTGTTTTATCAACAACTCCAGTCAGTATGTGTGCTATAGTACCTGAATGGAGGAAGAACCTGCTGATTTACAAAACAGCAAGCGTGGCTGTGACATGCATGCTCTCGTCATGGCTGTAAAGAAATAGAAGTGCCGTACATGCATTGTCTCGTCATGGCTGTAAAGAAAGACAAGTGCCGTCCAGTGCAGGGGTGTTTCTGTGCTGTGGTTTCAATGCATTGTTCTGAAGGGTGTGTCACTGACAGAACAAACACAATACTGTGTGTGCATTGAATGAATGTCATATTCTAATAGGATGGGAACCCAGTGCTGTTCTCTCTGCTCGCTTCATGAACTGAACAGGCGTGCATTCATTGCAAACTGTAAGACAAGTTCTTTACAGAATGAAATGTAGTATGTGCCTTTCTTACTTTAAATGGCAGCCTGGACAGAATTTCACGCTCGCACTAAAACTGTTTCTCATTTTTAAAACCCAGACAGTGTTATTCAGAAGATTAAACATCATTACAGCTACAGCCGCTTCCCCTCACTGAGAATGAACCTGGCAGCAGTTGAGGAGGAGCTCAGGGTGAGACCTTCCAAGATCCTGACAGCGGAGGACATGGTGATGCACAATGGGACAGCTAATGGGCATGCACAGCCTGTCTCAGGGACTGGTATGTCAACAGCTTGTACAGTAAAGTGTGCGTGTGTGTAATATATATACACACATTTATATATATATATATATATATATATATAGATATATAATATATATATATATATATATATATATGGACACATTGCCTATAGAAAGTCTACACCCCCTTGAACTTTTTTCACATTTTGTGTGTCAGTGCCTCAGAGTTTCATGCATTTAAATTAGTATTTTTTTCCACTTATCTACACACCATACTCCACACTGTTAAGGGGAAAATTTTTTATATTAAAAATACAAAACTGAAAGATCATAATTGGATAAGTCTCCACCCCCCTGAGTTAATACTTGGTGGAAGCACTTTTGGCAGCAATTACAGCTGTGAGTCAGTTAGGAAAGGTCTCTACCAACTTTGCACACCTAGATTTGGCAATATTTGACCATTCTTCTTTACAAAACTGTTCAAGCTCTGTCAAGTTCCTTGGGGAGCGTTGATGGACAGCAATCTTCAAGTCATGCCACAAATTTTTGATTTTGGATTTAGGTCGGGTCTCTGACTGGGCCACTCAAAGACATTTACCTTTTTGTTCCTTAGCCACTCCAGTGTAGCTTTGGCTGTGTGCTTTGGGTCGTTGTCATGCTGAAAAGTGAACTTCCATCCCAGTTTCAACTTTCTTGCAGAGGGCAGCAGGTTTTCCTCAAGGACTTCTCTGTACTTTTCTCCATTCAAGTGCCCCAGTCCCTGCCAATGAGAAACATCCCCATAGCATGATGGTGCCACCACCGTGCTTCACAGTAGGGATGGTGTTCTTTGGGTGATGCGCTGTGATGTGTTTGCGCCAAACATAACACTTAGCATTTAGGCCAGAAAGTTCAATTTTTTGCCACATGGCTGCAGAATCTCCTGAATTATTTTTTGCATACTTCAAACAGGATTCAAGGTGGGCTTTCTTGAGTAATGACTTCCTTCTTGCCACCCTACCATACAGACCAGATTTGTGGAGTGCTTGGGATATTCTTGTCACATGCACACTTTGACCAGTCTTGGCCATAAAAACCTGTAGCTTCTACAAAGTTGCCATTGGCCTCTTGGTAGCCTCTCTGATCAGTCTCCTTCTTGCTCGGTCATCCAGTTTGGATGGACGGCCTGATCTAGGCAGGGTCTTCGTGTTGCCATACACCTTCCACTTTTTAATAATCGTCTTGGTTGTGCTTGATATTTTTTTCATACCCATCCCCTGATCTGTGCCTTTCAGCAACTTTGTCCCAGAGTTCTTTTGCATCTTTGCTTTGAAATGCACTACCCAGCAGAGGGAACCTACAGGAACTGCTGAATTTTTCCTGAAATCATGTGAATCACTACAATTTAACACAGGTGTAGGCCACTTAACTTGGTGTGTGATTTCGAAGGTGATTGGTTACAGTGGCTTGCGAAAGTATTGACCCCCCCTTGGCATTTTTCCTGTTTTGTTGCCTTACAACCTGGAATTAAAATTGATTTTTATTTGGATTTCATGTAATGGAGATACACAAAATAGTCCAAATTGGTGAAGTGAAATGAAAAAAATAACTTGTTTAAAAAAATTCTAAAAAATAAATAACGGAAAAGTGGTGCGTGCATATGTATTCACCCCCTTTGCTATTAAGTCTCTAAATAAGATCTGGTGCAACCAATTATCTTCAGAAGTCACATAATTAGTTAAATAAAGTCCACTTGTGTGCAATCTAAGTGTCACATGAGTCTGCAACACCACTAAGCAAGGGGCACCACCAAGCAAGCGGCACCATGAAGACCAAGGAGCTCTCCAAACAGGTCAGGGACAAAGTTGTGAAGTACAGATCAGGGTTGGGTTATAAAAAGAAACAAAACTTTGAACATCCCACGTAGCAGCATTAAAGCCATTATTAAAAAATGGAAAGAATATGGCACCACAACAAACCTGGCAAGAGAGGGCCGCCCATCAAAACTCACGGACCAGGCAAGGAGGGCATTAATCAGAGAGGCAACAAAGAGACCAAAGATAACCCTGAAGGAGCTGCAAAGCTCCACAGCGGAGATTGGAGTATCTGTCCATAGGACCACTTTAAGCCGTACACTCCACAGAGCTGGGCTTTACAGAAGAGTGGCCAGAAAAAAGCCATTGCTTAAAGAAAAAAATAAGCAAACACGTTTGGTGTTGCCAAAAGGCATGTGGGAGACTCCCTAAACATATGGAAGAAGGTACTCTGGCCATCAAGGAAAATGTTATATCTGGCACTAACCCAGCACCTCTCATCACCCCTAGAACACCATCCCCACAGTGAAGCATGGTGGTGGAAATATCATGCTGTGGGGATGTTTTTCATCGGCAGGGACTGGAAAACTGGTCAGAATTGAAGGAATGATGGATGGTGCTAAATACAGGGAAATTCTTGAGGGAAACCTGTTTCAGTCTTCCAGATATTTGAGACTGGGACGGAGGTTCACCTTCCAGCAGGACAATGACCCTAAGCATACTGCTAAAGCAACACTCGAATGGTTTAAGGGGAAACATTTAATTGTCTTGGAATGGCCTGGTCAAAGCCCAGACCTCAATCCAATTGAGAATCTGTGGTATGACTTAAAGATTGCTGTACACCAGCGGAACCCATTCAACTTGAAGGAGCTGGAGCAGTTTTGCCTTGAAGAATGGGCAAAAATCCCAGTAGCTAGATGTGCCAAGCTTATAGATACATACCCCAAGAGACTTGCAGCTGTAATTGCTGCAAAAGGTGGCTCTACAAAGTATTGACTTGGGGGGGGGGGGGGGGGGGGGGGGGGGGGCATGGGGGTGGGGGGGGGGGGGGGGGGGGGGGGGGGGGGGGGTGAATACTTATGCACGCTCAAATTTTTTGTTTTTTTGTCTTATTTATTGTTTGTTTCACAATAAAAAATATTTTGCATCTTCAAAGTGGTAGGCATATTGTGTAAATCAAATGATACAAACCCCCAAAAAATCAATTTTAATTCCAGGTTGTAAGGCAACAAAATAGGAAAAATGCCAAGGGGAGTCAATACTTTCGCAAGCCACTGTACACATGAGCTAATTTAGGATTGCTATTACGAGGGGGGTGGACACTTATCCAACCAAGCTATATCTGCTATATGCTGTTTAATATAGTGGGAGGGATTATGTTTAATATAGAGGGAGGAAGGGGGATTCTGTTTAATATAGAGGGAGGGAGAGATGCTGTTTAATATAGAGGGAGGGAGAGATGCTGTTTAATATAGAGGGAGGGATTGTGTTTAATATAGAGGGAGGGAAGGGGGATTCTGTTTAATATAGAGGGAGGGAGGGGGATTGTGTTTAATATAGAGGGAGGGATTCTGTTTTATATAGAGGGAGGAAGGGGGATTGTGTTTAATATAGAGGGAGGGATTGTGTTTAATATAGAGGGAGGAAGGGGGATTCTGTTTAATATAGAGGGAGGGATTGTGTTTAATATAGAGGGAGGGAGGTATTTTGTTTTATATAGAGGGAGGGATTGTGTTTAATATAAGGGAGGGAGAGATGCTGTTTAATATAGAGGGAGGGATTGTGTTTAATATAGAGGGAGGGATTGTGTTTAATATAGAGGGAGGGAGAGATGCTGTTTAATATAGAGGGAGGGATTGTGTTTAATATAGAGGGAGGGATTGTGTTTAATATAGAGGGAGGGATTGTGTTTAATATAGAGGGAGGGATTGTGTTTAATATAGAGGGAGGGATTGTGTTTAATATAGAGGGAGGGAGAGATGCTGTTTAATATAGAGGGAGGGATTGTGTTTAATATAGAGGGAGGGATTGTGTTTAATATAGAGGGAGGGATTGTGTTTAATATAGAGGGAGGGAGGGGGATTGTGTTTAATATAGAGGGAGGGATTGTGTTTAATATAGAGGGAGGGAGAGATGCTGTTTAATATAGAGGGATGGATTGTGTTTAATATAGAGGGAGAGATTGCTGTTTAATATAGAGGGAGGGAGAGATTGTGTTTAATATAGGGAGGGATGCTGTTTAATATAGAGGGAGGGATTGTGTTTAATATAGAGGGAGGGAGAGATGCTGTTTAATATAGAGGGAGGGGATTGTGTTTAATATAGAGGGAGGGATTGTGTTTAATATAGAGGGAGGGGGATTGTGTTTAATATAGAGGGAGGGAGAGATGCTGTTTAATATAGAGGGAGGGATTGTGTTTAATATAGAGGGAGGGAGAGATGCTGTTTAATATAGAGGGAGGGGGATTGTGTTTAATATAGAGGGAGGGGGATTGTGTTTAATATAGAGGGAGGGATTGTGTTTAATATAGAGGGAGGGAGAGCTGCTGTTTAATATAGAGGGAGGGATTGTGTTTAATATAGAGGGAGGGATTGTGTTTAATATAGAGGGAGGGATTGTGTTTAATATAGAGGGAGGGAGAGATGCTGTTTAATATAGAGGGAGGGATTGTGTTTAATATAGAGGGAGGGATTGTGTTTAATATAGAGGGAGGGATTCTGTTTAATATAGAGGGAGGGATTCAGTGTAATATAGAGGGAGGAAGGGGGATTCTGTTTAATATAGAGGGAGGGATTGTGTTTAATATAGAGAGAGGGATTAAGTTTAATATAGAGGGAGGAAGGGGGATTCTGTTTAGTATAGAGGGAGGAAGGGGGATGCTGTTTAATATAGAGGGAGGGATTGTGTTTAATATAGAGGGAGGGATTCTGTTTTATATAGAGGGAGGGATTGTGTTTAATATAGAGGGAGGGAGAGATGCTGTTTAATATAGAGGGAGTGTGGCAGAGCACAGCTCTGCTCTTTAGAAATTGGCAGGGATGGGGTTAAATTCCCCTACCTGCCTGGGTTCATTGTGTTCAGGTGGCTGGCGTTGATTAGATGATTAGTTTAATTAATGATCAATCAGCGCCCAGCCACCTGACATAAAAGGAGGCCTCTGCTTCTCATTTGGGAGGAGGGAGTTGAGGAAGCAGGTTGGTGTTTTGTTGTTTGTATTTTTGAAAGTTTGATTCCAGTGAAGGCATTGCCCAGCCTGGAAACCTTACTTTTTTTGTAAGTTCTAGCAATGTTCTAACTGCATTGTTTTCATGTTCCTGGTGCTGTGCAGCTGCAAGTGAAAGAATGGAGCCGGTGACAGCCCTGGGGATCCTCTCTCTGCTTCTCAACATCATGTGTGCATCGCTGAACCTCATTCGAGGGATTCACCTCATTGAATACACTCTCCAGGTGAGTGCTGAGGGACCTCTCTCACTCCTCTGAGGGGTTCACCTCATTGAATACACTCTTCAGTTGAGTGCTGAGGGACCTGTCTCACTTCTCTGAGGGGTTCACCTCATTGAATACACTCTCCAGGTGAGTGCTGAGGGACCTGTCTCATTCCTCTGAGGGGTTCACCTCATTGAATACACTCTCCAGGTGAGTGCTGAGGGACCTGTCTCACTCCTCTGAGGGGTTCACCTCATTGAATACACTCTCCAGTTGAGTGCTGAGGGACCTGTCTCATTCCTCTGAGGGGTTCACCTCATTGAATACACTCTCCAGGTGAGTGCTGAGGGACCTGTCTCACTCCTCTGAGGGGTTCACCTCATTGAATACACTCTCCAGTTGAGTGCTGAGGGACCTGTCTCACTCTGAGGGGTTCACCTCATTGAATACACTCTCCAGGTGAGTGCTGAGGGACCTGTCTCACTCCTCTGAGGGGTTCACCTCATTGAATACACTCTCCAGTTGAGTGCTGAGGGACCTGTCTCACTTCTCTGAGGGGTTCACCTCATTGAATACACTCTCCAGTTGAGTGCTGAGGGACCTGTCTCATTCCTCTGAGGGGTTCATCTCATTGAATACACTCTCCAGGTGAGTGCTGAGGGACCTGTCTCACTCCTCTGAGGGGTTCACCTCATTGAATACACTCTCCAGGTGAGTGCTGAGGGACCTGTCTCACTCCTCTGAGGGGTTCACCTCATTGAATACACTCTCCAGGTGAGTGCTGAGGGACCTCTCTCATTCCTCTGAGGGGTTCACCTCATTGAATACACTCTCCAGGTTTGTGTTGAGAGACCTGTCTCACTCCTCTGAGGGGTTCACATTGAATCACTCTTCAGGTGAGTGCTGAGGGACCTTTCTCGAGGGGTAAAATAAAGTAGCAATATTAAAAAAAAAAAGAAACTATATGTATGTATTTTTATTTACCTAATTTATAGAATATAATACTGATTGAAATGTCTTGCACTTGGAATTAATACAATGTAAGTTAATGAGGTATTTATCATACAGAAAGTCAGCTCTGCAATTTTAATCCTTAAAAGAACTGTATTAAGCCTTCACTTGCATGTACTTTAGCCCTCTGATTGTAATGTGTCACTGATCTCAACACAGATAGTGTTTGGCCGCTCTGTTTAAAACCCCTTGGTTCTGTTTTCTTCACCTCTTCCAGGATGGCAGTGAAGGGGTCTGGAATGCACTCGCATTCCTTTTAGCTTTTTTCTGCGGTTTGTGGCAGGTAAGAAATTCTCACTTTTTTTTTTTTAATTTTCTTATCACATTTGTTTCGGGAGGGGAAAATGCCACTGTTTCTTCAAGTGATTTTTCTTATACTTGATCTTTAGGTTTAAGAACAATTAAAGACCAAATATTAGCTCCACATATAATGGTAACAGATTTCTTTGTATTACAATTCTATGATGTTAGCTAACCCTGACCCCAACCGCATCCTCCAACCCCAACCTCAATCCCCAACCCCATCCTCCAACCACACCCTCCAACCCCACCCCCAACCCCAACCCCAACCCCAACCCCCAACCCCCAACCCCTAACCTTTGTTGGCTGATCCTGACCTCTAGTGGCTGTTTTTTAAAATGAGTCTTACTTCATTTTTTTTATTCAAGTTTCTAATAAGATGGTGAGAGAGTGGGTCAGAAATAGCAGATTGACAGTGCTAGTGATTAATTGTGTTTGATCCTCAGTATCTCACAGTGTCAGATTGACAGTGCTAGTGATTCATTGTGAGATACTGAGGATCAAACACAAGAAACACAGCGTCAGATTGACAGTGCTAGTGATTCATTGTGTTTCTTGTGTTTGATCCTCAGTATCTCACAGTGTCAGATTGACAGTGCTAGTGATTCATTGTGTTTCTTGCTATTGATCCTCAGTATCTCACATTGTCAGATTGACAGTGCTAGTGATTCATTGTGTTTCTTGTGTTTGATCCTCAGTATCTCACAGTGTCAGATTGACAGTGCTAGTGATTCATTGTGTTTCTTGTGTTTGATCCTCAGTATCTCACAGTGTCAGATTGACAGTGCTAGTGATTCATTGTGTTTCTTGTGTTTGATTCTCAGTATCTCACAGCGTCAGATTGACAGTGCTAGTGATTCATTGTGTTTCTTGTGTTTTCTTCACAGTGCTACTTGTATTTGTTCTTCACCTCAGTAAAGAAGCTGCAGGCCTTCCTGGCACTGGCCTTTGTGTTTCTGTGCAATATCTATTTATGCGAACTCAGAAATATTTGGCAAATACTCTTCCACACAGCAGTGGCATCTCTTTCTACATATCAGATTTCCATAAGAAAACTTCAAGAGAAGCTCGACGACTGTGGAGTGTGAGAACTGAAAGAAATCTCAGTGGCTATAAACCAATTCATACTGATTCATGAGCTGGATTACAGAGATGAATTCAACCAACACGGAGACTTTTATAATAATCTGCATTCCATCCAGTATAGACTGATTCATACTGATTCATGAGCTGGATTACAGAGATGAATTCAACCAACACGGAGACTTTTATAATAATCTGCATTCCATCCAGTATAGACTGATTCATACTGATTCATGAGCTGGATTACAGAGGTGAATTCAACCAACACGGAGACTTTTATAACAATCTGCATTCCATCCAGTATAGACTGATTCATACTGATTCACGAGCTGGATTACAGAGGTGAATTCAACCAACACGGAGACTTTTATAACAATCTGCATTCCAGCCAGTATAGACTGATTCAATGTTTTCTTAGTGTTTTTGTTTGTATTATCATCTCTCCATGACATTCTGAAATGCACTTCTTTTTTATGCAGCATTATTTGCACTGCATTGGTTTAAAATGCTAACAGTCAGATTGTGGAACTGCTACCAGAGCACTGACTGAAACCTCATGCTTTATATTGTGTGCTGCAAAAACCGTCCTTCTGATTGTGCGTGTAAGCCAGTGCGTGAAAGGAAGGAAGGCGAAGGTCTGTCTGAGTCTGAAGGAGTGTCCGGGCATTGCATCAGGACCACTGCTTTGAGCTCTTCTTACAACATCACATGGAAGCTAATTACAGGGAGTGCTACAGTATTCAAGTGTAGTAGATAAGTATGTGCTGGACTGTATTGTATTGGCAGCGTGTTTCAGTTGTTATAAAGTAGCTAATTACTGTATAAATCAACCGCACAGGTAAGATAATTACAGTGTATCAGCCTGGTGTCTAGAATTAATAATCGATTACTGTAGGTTAACAAAATGGTACAGTATTGTGCCTAGTGATAGCACCACCAGCCCCCCACCCCACACTCCCATACAGACATCCCATACAGAGTGCATGCGCTTCACTTATTTCAGCTGATAGGTACAGTACCAGGAGCATATCCGCTGCATACCCAACTCATAATGTTGTTGTGAGCGCACACGTCTGTAGGGTTCATGCACAGACAATATTATTATTTCTTCATCCTATATTGGAAACATGTCATTTTACAGCAAGTGTCTTCTTGCCTCAGTAGAACAGCTCGAAAAAACACTCTTGATTTCCACATGTGGCACCGATGGATCTGATAATGATACATGTTTGCAGTGTTCATGTTTCCAGGTTAATGTTAACGTGCTGACTGCTGATTTTCAGAACATGTTGTAATTTACAGCCCCTGCAGCTCATTTTGTGGATTGTGTTGGCCCATAATCAATCAGAGTTCAACATGCTGCACCTCACATGTTTATTAGGCACAATATTGTATGTCATACTGTATTTCTTTAGAGAATGATTTAAAAAAAAAAACCTGTATTGTTTAACAGGAATAGTCTTTCCTTTATAAGCCATGAACAGCAGCTCCCAGATGCAGGATGTTTCAGTGCATGCCTCGGAGGCCTGCAGGCCCGCTGGTAGTCATGGAAACGGCAGGACACACCTAGTGAAAAGATTGGGTTTTTCTTATGGTGAAGAACAAAGTGAAATGACATTTCGGAAGCTGCCCTTGTTTACTTGTTCTATTGAAGGTAGTAGTTTGTAGGTGTACTAGTTTGTACACTGTAAGTGTTTCCAGTGCTTGACTGCAACTTTACTCTGCACTGAGGGCTCTGTTTACAAGGCAACATGTACAGCAGGCTGCATGTTATGACTAACATTTGCTTTCTCTCAGATTTATAGCACCTTGTTTAATATAAAAAATAATAACAAGTCTTGTATTCAAGGTACCTTTCAGCATCTTCTGACATTAAATGAGTTGGTTTTCATTTGGTCTCCGGAGTTGCACCTCTTGCATTGATACCCAACACAAGAAACATTGCTAGAGATAATGGATGTTTTTATTTGAGTTTTTCCATTATTTTTCTGGCTCCTGGTTTTATGTTGTTTTTTTTGTTTGTTTTTTTGGTACAGGTTTTAAATGAAACAGCTTATTTTACCTTTGGAAGTTAAAAAAAAAAAATAAGTTGAAGGAATGAAGTTTAATTGTTTTCAAGCATTATGAACAGAGCTTCCTGCAATTCCTCACATGTAACGAACATCTCCTTGGGTATTACTGTCAGTATGCAGCGCCTGTTCCAGCGATACAGACACTTCTCTGATCCGCAGTATCAGGGGAGATACAAGAAGAAGGGGCAGCAGCATCACAACTGACAGGTGCTTTATTGAGCCTGTTTGTTCTTAAAGGGTTTTGACATGTATTCAAATATTCTAATTGGAGAGCCACAATTGAACCTTTTGCAGAGAAAAAAATAAGTTATTTTAACCCAACCTAGACATGTATATACTTTATTATTTTAACCCAACCTAGACATGTATATACTTTATTATTATAATGGAAAAATATAAATATGTCATTGGGATTTGAGTGTAAATGGAACCCCTTTACAGTAGAGTTTACAACCATGTGATGTGAATTGTATTGAAGAAAAAGAACGATGGGGAAGATGATAAGGAGCCTTTATGATTCTCGAATAAGATGTGGTGGTACTGCCAGGACAATGGGTTGAGATCCTTAAAATACAAATACTATAGCAACATGTCACTGTGACAGTGAACGTGATGCAATACTATAGCAACATGTCACCATGACAGTGAATGTGATGCAATACTATAGCAACGTGTCACCCTTACAGTGAACGTGATGCAATACTATAGCAACGTGTCACCGTGACAGTGAACGTGATGCAATACTATAGCAACGTGTCACCGTGACAGTGAACGTGATGCAATACTATAGCAATGTGTCACCGTGACAGTGAACGTGATGCAATACTATAGCAACGTGTCACCGTGACACTGAACGTGATACAATCTATATTGTGTTTTTATAATAAGGACAGTGTATGAAATCGATCATTGCCATTCATTGGAGACAACTCTCCTCCAAGTTCTCCTCTTTCTCGTTCATCTGAAGCTGCTGAAGCTCTAAGTTCTCCTTTTTCTCATTCACCTGAAGCTGCTGAAGCTCCAAGTTCTCCTCTTTCTCGCTCATCTGAAGCTCCAAGTTCTCCTCTTTCTCGTTCATCTGAAGCTGCTGAAGCTCCAAGTTCTCCTCTTTCTCGCTCATCTGAAGCTGCTCTCGTTCATCTGAAGCTGCTGAAGCTCCAAGTTCTCCTCTTTCTCATTCATCTGAAGCTGCTGCAGCTCCAAGTTCTCCTCTTTCTCATTCATCTGAAGCTGCTGCAGCTCCAAGTTCTCCTCTTTCTCGTTCATCTGCAGCTCCAAGTTCTCCTCTTTCTCGTTCATCTGAAGCTGCTGCAGCTCCAAGTTCTCCTCTTTCTCGTTCATCTGAAGCTGCTGCAGCTCCAAGTTCTCCTCTTTCTCGTTCATCTGAAGCTGCTGAAGCTCCAAGTTCTCCTCTTTCTCATTCATCTGAAGCTGCTGAAGCTTGATGCACTGATATTTTAGTGTTAACTGGTACGTGCTCAACTACAGTTTAGATATTATGCAAAATATTTTGTGCTGGGTTAAATCAGCCCTTCTGTAGTGAAAGGTCTCTGATTTCACTGCACATTCATGTACCTTTTTCATAAAATACTGGGGATGTTTACAATAAGAAGAACATTCAGCATGGCATAGCATTAGTGTTTTGGTCAAATTAAAGCTATGAGAGACTTCTTCAGAATAGGGAATGTGATTTATCTCATATCTGACCTTTATCTTAATAATGTAGGTTTCAGTTATGTGATATGATGTTATGAATATTTTATATGAGGCTAATTCAGATAAGTACCACAATTATTAATAATTACAGATGATTGTTCAGATTTGTTTTAATATGTGATAAGGGATTGTAAATACAGAAACACTGACAGTGTGAAACAGTGGGATGTGATCACAATGGCAGACCTTTAAAAATGGAGGTTTTGAAAGTGTTTAAATTATAATTTCATGCAATCATACTTTTACAAAAACACTGATCTAAAAAAATGACACACAAGACAATGAACTTCCTAATTAAACTTAGACAAATTCAGCACAAATTCATATTAAACTGAAAAGGTTTTTCATGCATATGCTGGTCATTCTGTCAAGCCAGACATTTAACCAAACAATGTAAACAATGTCAGGGTTGTGCGAAATTATTTCAAATTGTATAACGTCATTTGGCCAAGTGTTTGAAAGTTGCAGTCATTTGGCGAGGCCTGGTTTAACTAAATGTCTGAAACATGTATACAAAACGAGTGCTGTGTAGTCAGAAGAGGCTGCCTCTCTTCTTTACAACAGTGCCAGAAACGCTGCTTGTCAACAATGACGGTCTCTTGCTACTGTCATGTATTCTGTGCTGTTGTATTCAAAATGTAATTTGAAATAAAGCCATTTTATACCGATTATCGCCTCTTATTGCAACAAACTGTGTTATTCAGAATGCCAAAAGTAACAGTTTTTAAAATGTCAGGACATTGTGCCATGTAGGATACAAAAGCACCCGTCAAAGTGATGTGTGCTGTCTGAAACTGAACCAGGAGATGAAACCATTGAGACGAGGCCTCGTTTACAAGGGGTCCTGGAAAACAATAAAGAGGCAGTCACAATGAATAAACAACACAATAAAAACAGCAGCATACAGAGATCAAATGATAGAGCAAATATGACACATCCGTCTGTGAATGTGGCCTGAAGGAGAAGCATTGGCAGGATGTTCTAAGCAATTCGCCAGTGCGATCTTTAAAAGCAGGGAAGGAAAGATTATCACATGGGCTGTGCTGCAACATAACATAGTTGTGAACCCTTATGCTGTGGCCTTGTGACGTGTTTTGTTCCTGTTTTTGTATTTGTTTTGTTATATAAACGTGTGCACCAGCGCCTAAACTGCAGCTTCCTGTCTCTGGGTGTCTTTCCTGCCAGTAACAGCTTGGGTCATGACGCAACCCTGTCACAGATCTCTCATTCTTACAGCAGGTCCAAGCTAATATCAAGCCAAAGTTAATGACAAAGTCATGATTGTTAAGTAAACAGATCACTTGGGTTTACTGCACCAGCAGGAGCAAAAATGAAACGCTTTCTGTGGAGGACAGGATAGGCTTTTAATGTTTATTGAATTGGTTTGTACTGTCAGATATGCATTAGAAAACAGCAGGTACATTAGAAAGCATGTGTGATGAGCAGTTAGAACACTTCACAATCACAGAGTAGAGGCTGCAGTGGCAGTTAGAACACTCACAGAGTAGAGGCTGCAGTGGCAGTTAGAACACTCACTTCACAATCACAGAGTAGAGGCTGCAGTGGCAGAACACTCACTTCACAATCACAGAGTAGAGGCTGCAGTGGCAGTTAGAACACTCACTTCACAATCACAGAGTAGAGGCTGCAGTGGCAGAACACTCACTTCACAATCACAGAGTAGAGGCTGCAGTGGCAGTTAGAACACTCACTTCACAATCACAGAGTAGAGGCTGCAGTGGCAGTTAGAACACTCACTTCACAATCACAGAGTAGAGGCTGCAGTGGCAGTTAGAACACTCACTTCACAATCACAGAGTAGAGGCTGCAGTGGCAGAACACTCACTTCACAATCACAGAGTAGAGGCTGCAGTGGCAGTTAGAACACTCACTTCACAATCACAGAGTAGAGGCTGCAGTGGCAGTTAGAACACTCACTTCACAATCACAGAGTAGAGGCTGCAGTGGCAGAACACTCACTTCACAATCACAGAGTAGAGGCTGCAGTGGCAGAACACTCACTTCACAATCACAGAGTAGAGGCTGCAGTGGCAGTTAGAACACTCACTTCACAATCACAGAGTAGAGGCTGCAGTGGCAGTTAGAACACTCACTTCACAATCACAGAGTAGAGGCTGCAGTGGCAGAACACTCACTTCACAATCACAGAGTAGAGGCTGCAGTGGCAGAACACTCACTTCACAATCACAGAGTAGAGGCTGCAGTGGCAGTTAGAACACTCACTTCACAATCACAGAGTAGAGGCTGCAGTGGCAGAACACTCACTTCACAATCACAGTCACAGAGTAGGGGTAAGTATGATGTGTTGCTTG